>NW_024468087.1:8529-9163 GCF_001896365.1 Talaromyces amestolkiae | reverse complement strand
AGATTATAAGATTAGTTTTATTAAGGATCTTATTTAGAAACTATTTAATAGAAGCTAGAATATTAAGATTAATTTTCTCTAGATAGATCTTAAGATCCTTTTAGATGGGAAAAGAAATTAATAGGATATTTTTTCTATTTAATACTTCTATATTAAAGACTATTAATAGATATAAGAGTATTCTTTATTTCTAGCTCTATATATATAACTCTAATAAATCTATTATATAATTAAAATTTATAGAATTTTTTATGATATATAAGCTTAGAGATATAAAATAATAGATTATTTTTATAAATTAGTTAATATTACTTTTAATAGTATTAATTTTTTAAAAAGTCTATATAATTTTTTTCTATATCTTTTTTATACTTAATTCTATATATATAAGATGCTATATAAGTTATTTATTTATAGAAGTCTCTTTAACCTAGCAAGCTAGGTTTAAGAATCTAGCTATTATATCCTTTATAATCTTAATAAATATACTAGTGGCTTCTACTTTATAATATTTCTTTAATACTTTAAATTTTTTGATTACTATAGCTATATAGATATATATATTAGAATCTTCTTAGAACTATAATATTAATTATAGTTTTTTCTTTTTCTAATCTTTTAGTAGTATCATATA
>NW_024468087.1:0-8233 GCF_001896365.1 Talaromyces amestolkiae | reverse complement strand
TCTTAATAAAAAAAATCTTAAGAGTATTATATTAAAATATATTAGATAATATATTATAATAATAGATATAAATTTTACTATTTTATTTATTTATTTATTAATCAAGTTTATCGTCCATATAGATACTTATAGTATATGACAGACCCGTATCRTATAACTAGCTTTGAAGCTTAGTTATCTTATTCCTTTCCAACATTATATATATTCAGGGCATTAATCTCRGTATAATTCAGCGTATCCGCTTATACCTTTTGGCGMTATCCCTTAATAGGRATAGSGCCTCATAGTTACCAACATTTTTGCCAACATTTTTTGGCCTTCTCACCAAGGACTTATCTTTCAATACAAAAGGGGGCTTAACAGGGGGGGCTCAACAGGGGGGACTCAACAGGGGGGGCTCAACAGGGGGGTCACGTTGGGGGACTCAACGCTAGAACTCAACCCTAGAGGGGGGCTAGGGTTGAGCCCTCAATTCAATCRSGGGCGGGGGGGCGCCCGTGAAACATTTGGTCAGAATTTTTGGTGCCGGCGGTGGGAATCGAACCCACGGGCCCACGTTGACGGGGAGCGCCCAGGGGTGCCTAGGCCCTGAGGATGAGGCGCTCGCAAACCCGCGGAAGCGGGCCCCTCCAGACGGCGCATCTGACCACTGCGCCATCCGCCGGCAACTAGATTTATAAATAGAAGAAGTTTTAAAAATTAATATTCTAGTATTATATATATCTTTAAATATTATTCTAGAAAGAAGAATAGATTTATTATTTTCTTAATATAAATATAGCTTTATTTTATAGCTAATATTTATCTACTTATAGAAGAAGTAGATAAAATTCTAGCTATTTCTATCTTCTTAAAAGAAGATATAATAGATTAGTTTAAATTATATATATAAATATAATTTAATAAAATTAAAGATAAATAAGTGTCAGAGAAAGCAAGAAGTCGCAGCCAATGAATCAGGCCCCTATGCACGGAAACTAATGCAAGACAGAACAAAAGGATTATCCACAGCCACTAGGGTTAGAGTAACAGAGCTAACAGAGCCATTTGGTAACAAATAGATATATTAGGAATATTCACCAAGGATAAAGCCAATAGAGCTTTAATAAGAATCTCGCTCTAATAGCTATATTAATAATAGAATATATAAAAATATTCTTTACAGTATATATTTAGTTTTATTTAATTATCTTAAATTAACTACTTAATCTTAAATATACTATTATTTATAGATTTAATTAACTAAAGCTCTTTTATTATTACTTTAGCATACTACTTTTTCCTAAATAGAATACTATCTAATTACTATTAAATAATAAGTTTACTCTAATCTAGATAATTATAAATTATTAATTTATAATAATTCAAGACTCTTATTATAAAAAAAAAGTTTTAATAAAAAAGTAATATCTACTTTTTAGTAAATACTAATACCTCTTAGAATTTAGACCTATAGGCTAGTACTATTAATATCAACTAGAACCCTATCTCACTTATCTAGTAATACTACAACTACTAATAACTAGGATATTATATCTATCCTAGCAAGGATTAAAGAACTTAAAGAATAAGTTATAGATATATATATCAACAGCAGTATTAATCTATAGTTTATAAAATATAGAAAAACCGGCCGGAACACGAGTTTCAACACGAGTTTCGGCACTTTTTGAAAAACAGTCGTTTTTACACGTTTTAGAGGGCCTTTTAGGCTTCTCAGCACCTAAAAACCCCTATATGGACGTCACCAGGACCCTCAAAGGCCCCTGGAGGCCCTATATCGACAGGGGGTGGATTGGGGGTCATTGGTAGCTACTAACCCCCAACGCTAGGAAATCAGGCCCCAGAGGCCTCATAAGCGTCAACCCAGCCATCTTTAGGCTGGTTACGCTTAGTTAAATCAATCTAGGGGTCTCTAGGCGTCGCCCAAGCATTGCTATAAGCCCAGAGACCCTAATAGGCCTTCGAAACAGGCCCTATAGACCAGCTGCTCTCAGGGCTTAGAGACACTATTAAGGCACTATTTAGGAGTGGAATAAGGATTGCTAAGGCCCCTAGCAACAAATATAATCTCCAGAAGAGACCCTACGTCGGCTCCAGCATGGAAAATGACACTCCGGGCATCTCAAGCCTGGTTATAGAGCACTGCAAGGATCTTATAGGGCCTATCCTACGAGAACGCGCAGGGCTTAAGACGACTATTAAAAATCAGGCAGCCCTTATAGAGTCCCTACAACTTAGGGTGGACCACCTGGAACGTGTAGTGCAGGCCCTAGAGACCTTAAAAATCATTCCCCCTAGCGCACCTATATCCATAGAGGTTGGGACAAGCGACTCAGTGCCAAGGCCCGTTCCTAAATCTGGGCTAGCGCCTACCTAAAACAGGCAAGCACCCATAGCTAGTGGCCTAGCACCTAGTTTGAATGGACCCCAGGACCTACCCTAGCATCAGACTCAAGAGAATTGATAGAAATCAACCTCACCAGCGCTAGTGAGMTCCCAGGTAAGGCCTGGAGCGCTAAAACTGGCCCCTAAATCTACTCAGACACCCCTAGAGCCAGCACCTAGAAAGTAGGACCCAAGGGCAATATACACCTAATAAATAAGCGCTAGAGAATAGACTACTATATAATATAGCAAGCAATAAGCAACACCTACAGTGACTAATAAGCCTAGGCCAGTCCCAACAAAGCCTACTAGCACCTAGAGCAAAGAGAAACAACACCTAATCTTCTAGCATAAGAAGCCTCTAGATATGTTTTATAGGAATATTTAAGATATTATCTTAGAGCTTAACTAGGTATTAAGCAATATAGATATATCTAACTTTATAAGAGTAGTTAACACTAGATATACTACTTTAAAATACCTTATAATGCTCCTTTAAGAGGGTATACCCAGTAATATACTTATACCTATCTATAATAATATACTTATTACTATTATATAAAGATATAACCCAGTAGTTATCTTAATAGAGATTAGTAAGTAATAGCAGTGTGTTAAGATCTATAGAGTCTCTATACATCACTATATAAATAGTAAGAATGGTCTAAGCCTAGCCTAGAAAGAGATAGAACTCTAGAAAATATTTAGACTTAAATAGGATCCTATCTAATTAATAAACTCTAGAAAACTAAAGACTAGGAATTAATAAAGTGCTATTATAATAATTATTATAGACTCTAGAGAAGATATCTATAAGATAATTAAATTAGACCTTTAATTCAGCACTCAGTACTATATAATAGAGACTTATAAGAAGATTAACCCTAAGAGTATATATACTTAGTATTATAGAATAGAGCACTCTAACTATTTTAAATATAAAAGCTAACCCTCTAAGTGCTCAATCTATACTAGGGATTATAAGATACTAAGCTATACCTATAATATAATAGATTATAGAGGTAGACCTAGTAAAGCATACCAATACTATCTAATCAAGTATACCAACTACAGTAAGGCTTATAAAGTCTTATCTCCAAGATACCTCTTAGTAAAACAGGCATATAAACACGCTCTCTAATATATACAGGATCACCATCTATAACACTAACTCCCAGCAGGTCAGCAGGTAGGCATAATAGTACTATTACCCCTAAAACCCTAATTAGAGCCCCTAGAAGAGAGCTCTCTAGATCTAGTACTAATAGACACCCCAGGCCCAGAGCCAAATAATATTAAGCTAATAGATATAGAAGCAATACTTATAGCAATTCTAGACTCGCCCCTAAGTTAGGGATCATATTAGTGCTTCAATATAATTATACCCACACCAGCGCTGTAGTCTATATGGTATTAGAAATAGTATTAGAGATTAGTATAGAGATAGCATGCCTCTAGAAGCCCCTAGTAGGTAAACATAATATAAGCTATTCAGACTTCTTATTTTATTGGCTAGAGAGCCCTAGAGAGCATGCCTATATAGTAACTGTGGTTAGATGAGATATAATGGTTAATATGGTTATCAAAGCCCAAACAGACCTGGTAAACCACCCTTATTTTATAGTAGTAGATATTGTAGAGCAAGGCAGGCGTACTAAGGTAGTAAACTATTATAATAGCTGGTTAGGGGCCTCTCACATATATACTGGCGTGAGCCAGCGTAACTAGAGAGCCCTTATAGATATAAATTGGGACTCTATCCTACAGAATAGATGTCTAATTCTTAGGGATTTTAATGCCCATAGCCCCATATAGAATACCCTAAATTCAATAAGAAAAGACATGGAGACTCTAAAAAGACTTATTAATAGATATAGCCTGTTTATTAACAACGAACTAGATATACCTACTAGACCTTATAAGACCTAGATCTCTTAGGGAGCAACTAGGGGTGAGAAGGAGCCTAGCACCTCGATTATTGATCTTATAATTAGTAATGAGGTGCTGGGGCCACTAGATAATTAGGAAATAAAGTAACCAGGCCTAACTATATTAGATTATCTAGTTATCTAGGCCTTATAGGAGCCCTAAGAAGAAGAATCTAATCTCTAAAAAATAATAGTAACTAGATAGGATATTAATACTCTAATAAAGGATGCAGAGAGGATAGAAATAATAGAATATATCTAGAAAAGGCTTATAAGCTTCTATTTAAGCCTAATAGATAACTACTTTTTAGGGGATATAGAAAAAGAAACTATATTAATTAAGAACTCTCTTATTAGGGTGCTTAGAGCATATATCTAGGAAATTAGACTTTATACCTAGTTAAAGCATTGATAGAGTCTTTAGATAATTAAGGCTCAAAGAGTCTATATAAAGACTTATAAGATATATCATACTAGAGAGCTCAGTAAGAAGAACCACTAAGAAGTCTAGAAAGCTTATTACACTACTATACAATAAGTAAAAAGAGAGTATTAAAAGGTCTTTTTATAAAAAATAGATAAGGGCTTCAAGATAAAAAAAAAATAGTATTAGATAGTATTATATTATACTAAATCTATTACTAATAATATTATGCTAGCTCTTCTACACCTAGATATAAGAGAGATAGTGGCGGTAATATTTAATAAGAAGAAGGCTCTCTTTAGGGAATAGACTTTTCTATAAGTTCTAGAGAATAATACCAAGATTAACCTTCTAGAGCCTAGAAATACCTATAATTTAATAATAGAATTAACTATATAGAATATAATTTTTAGCTAAGGGGTTAAAAAGGCTCTAGGGGTTGATTTACTTAATTTCTATGCTATCTAGCTACTTTAGTAACTAGATTAAGCCTAAGTAATAGTATTAATTAAGTAGTATATTAAGCTTAGAATATATTCTAGAACCTAGAAAATCACTAAAGAAGTGCTTCTATAAAAGCTTAATAAGAGCTACTATATAATAGTAAAATATTACTAGATTATAAGCCTGCTTAAGTACCTAAGTAAGATAATAAAAAAACTAGTAATAGAATTTATTACTAAATTTATAAAGTCTAAAAGATTATTCTATAAAGACTAATTTAGTAGACGCCAATAGCATTTTATAATAGATACTATAGTATACCTTATAGACAAGATTAAGTATGCTTGGGGGAACCACAAGATTAGAATATATCTATTTATAGATATTAAGAGGGCCTTTAACCACATAGTAGAGAGCAAGCTTATAGAAGATCTCCAGAAGGCTAAGCTAGATAGAGATTTAATACACTAGATGGCCTCTTTTTTAATAAATCAATAGGCATTCCTGGTTATTGATAGTCACCTAGGCCTAAAGACCCTTATTAACTCTAGCTTATCCTAAGATTTACTAATATCATTTATCCTCTTTATATTATATATATAATTACTAGCAACTATTATTAAGACCATAGTCCTAGATATTAAAGAGCTATTCTTTATAGATAATTAAAGGCTTATTACAGCAGCTAGATCAGTAAAAAAGACCTATAAGACCCTATAACATATTATTAAAATAGTAATAGAATAGAAGGTTAAGAATAGAGTTTAATTTAATCTAGATAAAATAAAGCTGGCTTTCTTTACAAAAATATATAAGAATCGATTTAGGAAAAAGATTAAAGATATTAAGGTCATTATTAGGAGGGTTACTATTAAAATAATATCTAATATAATCTATTAATTAGATATGATATTAGATAGGAAGCTTACTTTCTAGTACTACTATATAACATGCCTCTAGAAAGCTATAGACATTAAAATATAACTCTATACGCCCTATAGAGCCAATAGCCTTACTCTAGAGCTTATCTAAAGACTCTAACAAGCCACTATATAAGCCTAAGCTCTCTAGGGCTCAGAGCTCTAGTGGCAGGGCTAAAGAATGTAGGCTTAAGGCCTATAATGTCTTATTAACCACTAAGCAAAAGTAATCATAAGCATGCTTCTAAAGACACCAATAGGGACCCTAATTAGGGAGACAGTCCTAGAGCTAGTGAGTATACTGCTAGATACAAGAAAAGCAAGATACATAGCAAGGCTCCTAATATTACCAGATACACACCCAATAGCGCAGTTGCTCCCAGTTATGCTCCAGTATGGGGACGCCCATGCCCAGCCTAGAGAGCAGCCCTTGGACGACCGAGAATGGGCCTAAAATAGGACTTAAGCGCCTAAATAGATAGGCCAATGACTAGTAAAGCATCTAGCTTAACACCTAACCAAGGATCTATTAGGAAGGATTAAATGTACTACAGAGTAGGTATAAGAGGCCTTTCCTAGGTCTATCTAGATCGCTAGCATAGAGATAGTGCTATAAGAAGCAAGCTAACAGTGTCTAAGAACGACCCTCTAGTTAGACAGCTCTAGGTAAGAAAATAGATGTACTAGCGCTGATATAATGCTCTAGCTAATACTTAGAGCTCTATAGAAGAGCCTAGAAGTGCCTATAGGCACTGGATATAAGGTTTTTAATATAGAATTAGTAGCTATTACTTTAGCGCTAGAATAAACACTAGATAGACATCTCCTAAAGCCTATTTATGTCTTTCTTAATACTTAGAATACTATTAACTATCTATAAATAATAAAACTAGGACCTAGATAGAGCCTAGCTCTTAGAACTTATAAGATAGTATTATATCTAGCCTCTAGTAGTTGTCTAGTAATAATATAATAGATATCTAGATATAATAGAATAGAAGAAAATAAGCTTATAGATTAGGCTATTAAATTTATTACTATTAAGCCTATAGGGCCTGGCTTTAAAGGCTTATTATTAGCTTAGATTAGATATATCTATACTAAAATGAGAAGTAAAGCAATATAAGATTAAACCTATAAGAATATTATTTAAGAGATTTATTAGTAAGAAAAGGCCTATAGAATATTATAAAAATAAATATTAAATAAAGCTGCTAAGAAAGCACTAAAATATCTAGCTAGCTATTACTATTAATTAAAAACTAGATATATTCTAATAGACTTATATCTATATAAAATTAGTATCTAAGATTTTTTAAAGTATAAAGCTTATAGTATATTAGAAGAGATAGCTTTCTATATTTTTTTTAAATACTATAAACACTATAAATCTAGAAAGATTTTATTAAGAGCTTATTAATATTAGAGTTCTTTTATCTATAATAGTAGAAGATACTTTAGAGATATATCTTTTTAATAAGTCTAGAGTTATATCAGCACTACTCTGGTTTCTTAATAATATTAATCTCTTTAAGAATAGTATCTAGAGTGCTAAAGAAGTAGAACTAGAGAACTAATAAGGATAGAAAGTCCTAAGGAAGTAGGAGAATAAAAGAGTAGAATAGAGGAATAAGCACTCTAGTACTTAAGTATAGCTACTAGAGCTAATACTCACTAGGAGTACTCCTACATTAAAAACTATAAGGGATTCTTATAGATATAGAGACCTATAAGCATGCCTAAAAGTCCCTGGCGGATGCGCCGTATAGGGGCGAGATTAAGGCCTAGATTAATATACTGTTGGGAACTCTTAGGGGTAAGCCCCTAGGCCTTAGGGCCTAGGGCCTTACCCGGCATGTGTCTGTCATAACCCATAAGGTTGTATATAGACGTTAAATATGAATAATAATAATAATAACAGCAGTATTATCTAGAAAGAAATTAAGATTAAAAAAATTAAACTATTCTTAAAAGAATAAAAAACTTTAAAAATTTTCCTAATAAAGCTATAAATCTATTTTATAAATAATATTAGATAAATTACTACTAAAGCTAATAAAGTTATAATAACTATTAGCTTTCTTATTAGAGATATTATAATATAGTTTATATCTTATATAAATAACTAT
>NW_024468086.1:0-8271 GCF_001896365.1 Talaromyces amestolkiae | reverse complement strand
CTAAAAATATAAACTTATAAATAATATAAATAATAAATATATAACTATATATACTTAAAAAAATAAAAAAATATAGAAAGATTATATATAAATAAAAGAAATAATTATTAAATATATATTAATATCTATACTAGGATATAAAGAAAAATATAAAAATATAATCTATATAAATATATTTATTTACTATATATTTAATTATTTTTTATAGCTTTTTAATATAAGTTATTTAAATATAATAATAAGAATTAGTAAGGTATTTATATTTATTGTCAGAGAATCCAAGAAGTCACAGCCAATGAATTAGGCCCCCATGCACGGAAACTAATGAACGGTGGAACAAAGGATTATCCGCGACCACTAGGGTTAGGGTAACATAGCGAAACATGGCAGTGACATGTTTCGATATATTGACTAAATATAGCCTGATATAGCAATGCTATATTGTGATATGTTGATAATAGGATATATAAAGATACTCATTTATTATATATTTAGTTTTAGTCTATCATCTTGAATTAACTATTTAACCTTAAGTATACTATTGCTTATAGATCTAGTTATACTAGGCTTTCTTGTTTACTACTTAGATATTCTATCCTTTTAATATTAGAATACTATCTAACTATTATTAAGTGAAGAGTTCTCTTAGATCTAAATAATTATAAATTATTAGATTATAATAATTCAAGACCCTTATTTTAAAAGAGAAGTCTTAAATAAGAAGTATAGCATCTATAACCCCCACTTTATAAGCTACTAAAACCCTAAGTCAGTTATTAAGCAATACTATAACTACTAATAATAAAGATATTATCTTAATTATGGCATATATTCAGGAACTTAAGGATTAAGTTGCTATATAGTATACTAAAGTAATCTAACCTTAGAAAAAAGTCAAGATTAGAAAGGTTGAACCCTTTTTAAGAGAATAAAGAACCTTAAAGATCTTCCTAGCAAAATTATGGATCTATTTTATAAATAATATAGGAAGAATTATAACTAAAGTTAATAAAATTATAATAGCTGCTAGTTTTCTTATAAGAGATACTATGATATGGTTTGCCCCTTATATGAATGACTAGCTAACTAGTAATAATAACTAATATAATACTAAGATAATTAACTACTTTAATAGTTTTGCGTACTTTGAAGAAAAACTAAACTAGTTATATAGAACTATAAATAAAGAACTTAATGTAGTATATTAAATCAAGAGTATTAAGCAGTATAGATTAGTTAGAAAATATATTGCAAAATTTCTCTAAGTATCTAGTAAGCTATAATAGGGAGAGCAAGAATTATAAGACTAGTTTTATAAAAATTTAAAAGAAAATATGAAAGATTGAATCTTATAGATAATACCACAGCCTAATATACTTAAAAAAATGATAGAAGCTATATCACAGATTAATCTACAGATTCAAACACACTAAATAAAAAAAGGAGGATATCATCAATCTTAGAATTATTAATACTAACAAGGAAGGTACCAAGCAAATACCTCGCAACAAAGAACCAGAGATCGAGATAGAGATACTATCATGTAAATAAATATAACTATAACTAAAGAAGAAAAAGATAAACTAATTAAGAAAAAAGCCTGCTTTAACTATAGAATATTAGGATATTTTGCAAGCAAATATTGCAAGCTAAAGAAATTCTAAGGAATAGCTAACCAAGGAACTTGATAATAAATTACAACTATTATTTATGTATATATATTAGATAAAAGTAGTACTAAGGAAATATTAAAAACTGATAATAAATTACTAGATAAATATAAAATAAAAAGAATATAGCAGCAAGCTAAAAAATAGAAATAGTTATAGAAAGAAATTTAGTAAGCATTAGACGAGCTAATAGAAATAGATAATAATATCACTAAAGCAATATAATAATATAAGAAAAATAAAATACTAAGAAGTATAAAGGAACTTCTACGAGAATAGATAATATTAAATAAAGAAAAAATATAACATATAATAAAGAAACCCATAGATCAGGAAGAAAAGATTGCCCTAGCTATATAGAGAAGATATATAATAAAGATGAAAAGCGCTATAAGAAATATCTAAGACATAGATATCTAAGCACCTATGGCTATGTATAAGGACGCTCACTATATACTTTTAAGGAATAAGTAGAGCCACGAGATATAAAGAACACCACTTCAGAATAATAAACCCGAGGATAATATACCAGAAGATAGCAGTAAGAGTACTAACTATGATGATTCCTCACTGATTGAGTCCTTTCACACTCAATCAACATTTCAAGACTGTAACTAAGAGGTGATAGGTTAGGAGATTTTAGATTAAGAACAAACCCTGCTAGATCTATATAAGCTGTACAGAAAAGTATAAGAAGGAAATAATAATAATATAGAAATATAAGAAGCTTATAAGAAATAATAATATAATATAAGACCAGAATAAGAAGAATTGGACCAGAGAGATAACCTATATATCTGCACACCTACAAGAGCAATATACTAGGAAGAATCTCTAGATATATGGAAAGTATATATCTAATAATATAATAAATATTATAAATAGACCTACCATGAATGTTAGATATATAGCAAAAGCAACCTAATACTTATAAACATTTATAAATGAATCTCAAACTTGAATAGACATCAGTTATGTAGTGGACAACTAGGATATATATAAGACTATATATACATGCATTATCCAAAACACAGTAGATATAAGCATGAAGATGTATACTAGATAACATGCTATAACAATGAATGTATTACACACTTCTACAGCAAAAAGATTAATCATTAATATCCTAGGGCACTAAGACTAGTAGAAACAACAGTACGGATCTATCCAGCATAATTAATAGGATGCTAATACACCTATAAAGAAAGCAGACACCCAGCATATACAAATCTACTAAAAGATAAATACGAGGTAGCAATATATTATATCCATAAAAAGGGACCATATCAACAAGAATCTATCATCCTTATGATAGCTAAATACATAAAACAGCATATAATAAATCAGTTAATTGCAACAGCAATCAACTCAAAATATAAGATAATTATTATCCACGCAACAATTAAGGAAAAGAATCTAAAGATACTACTAGATTTAGGAGCTATAAGAAATCATTTAAAACTAAAAATTGCTAAAGAACTTAAGATATAAGAAAATAAATTTAATAAATAGGTAATAATCATAAGTGTTAATGGATAAACTATCATAGAAAGAAATATTAAATGAATAGAACTAATCATTATTTAATCAGGACTCTATATAATAATAATAACTTTTAATCTCACCCTAGTTAGTAGATTTAATATAATATTTAGAATACTCTAGCTATAGATATAAAATCTTATAATTAATTAGAATACAGAAGCAGTCGTTATTAATAATAAATTACTAAAAATAAAGCTAGAAAGCTACTAAGAGCTAGTAAGCCTACAAGAGAAATTAAGAAAAATCCTCGCAGATAAATTGCGGAAAATAGTATAAACTTCCTTAGAAAATAATAAAAGTAAAAGTAATAATAAAGAAACTAAGAAATAAGTATAGTTCAAGAAAAAAAGAAAAGAAAAGGAATATAAAATAAGAGAATAGCTTAAAAAGAAATATAAACTAGCAAGAAAAATAGATAATATAAGAATATTAGAAAAGACACCATAATTAAAACTGAAACTAAAGAAAATATACAAACAAGAATTAAAAAAGATACTTATGAAGTTATCTAAGAAATATCATGACTTTATTAAATTATTTATAAAAAAAGAATACCGATTACTAAACCATAAAAAAGAATATAAAGTATGAATACTATTAAAATTAGGATTTATACTATTATCAATCAAGTAATATCATAAATTATAAGACTAGCTAGAATTAGAAAATAAATTTATTAGAGAATTCCTCACCACAGGATATATATATGAAGAAAGAGGACTAGTATTAAGCAGATTAATATTTATATTAAAGAAAGATAGAATAGAATAAATAGTTATTGATTATAGAGCATTAAATAATAAAATAATTAATAATATAAATAAAGCACCGCATTAAGAATAGAAAAGAGATCTATTATAAGGAGTAAAGATTATAACAGTCTTTGATATTTAATAAGATTATTACAACCTATAAATCACCAAAGAAGATATCTAGAAAATTACTTTCCTAACAGATATGGGATTATTTAAATAGATAGTCGCACTAATAGGCTTGAAACGACTTCCTATAGAATTTATAAGATTTATAATATATATACTTATAAAATTCCTTAATAAGTTTATAGTAGTATATTTTAATAATATTATTATCTACTCTAAGAATATTAAAGAATATAATAAATATATTTAAGCTGTTATAACTAAATTTATAAAAGTAGGATTAACTCTTAAGATTAAGAAATATAAATTTAATACTACTATAGTCAACTATTTAGGAATAGTTTATATATTAAAAGGATTAAAAATCTAGTTAGAAAAAATGGATACTATATTAAATTAACTAACACTAATGAATATCAAAGAAATATAAGGATTTTTAGAAGCAACTAGTTATATTTAAAGATATCTATAGAACTATTTAAAAGTCATAGGACCACTTACTGAGTTATTTAAGAAAGATCTTGAATTTAAATAGAATGATAAAAAGAAAAAAGTATTTAATAATATTAAGAGATTAGTTGAAAATATACTAATACTTATAATATATAATATAGATAAGCTATATATAATACAAATAGATGTATTAGGATATGCTTTAGGAATTGTTCTTGAATAACTAGGAGATAATAGAAAATTATGATCTATTATATTCTACTTAAGAAAATTTATTATAGCAGAAAGAAACTATAACATTTATGATAGAGAACTATTTGTAATAGTTAAAGTATTTAAGTAATGAAGACACTACCTATAAGAAGTAGAAGAAGAAATAATTATAAAAAATAACTATTATAATCTTAAATACTTTATAATAATAAAAGAATTAATTAGATAATAGATTAGATAGATAGAATACTTAGTAAAGTTCAAGTTTCGAATTAAATATATTAAAGGAAAAAAAAATATTATTATTAACACTCTTAGTAGAAGACTAGACTATACAATAGATCTTAAATAACTAAAAACTAATATACTAATTAAAGATAAAGATAGGATATAATATAATATTTAGGCAATACTCGCCACTATAATTACTATTAATGAAATAGGATTTTACCAGTAAATAGTATAGGCAATCTAAAAAGACAAGATGCTAATAACAGTAATATAGAATAAAGAAGCTATTCAGTAGAATGGATTAGCAATATGGAATAGATCCATATTAGTTCTATGAACTATGATTATAGAGATTATCAAAGAACACTATGATCCACCCCTATAAGGACATTAAGGAATTGACTGAACTATAGAAAAAATATAATAATAATACTATTTTCTAGGAATGAGAAGACAAGTCATGGAATATATTAATTAATGTAATAGTTGTAATAGAAATAAGCTAATTAACTATTAATCTTATAGAAAAATGCAACTACTGGAAATATTAGAGAAACTATAGGAAAATATGACTATTAACTTTATATAAAGATTACTAGAATTAAGAGATCTAGTTATAGGATTAAGATATACTAAAGTAATTGTGATTATTAATAGATTAATGAAATATATCATCATCTAACTAATACTAAAGAATTTAACTGTAGAATAATGTGTAATACTTATGTTATGAGAAGTATTTAGTTAGACTAGATTACCGACTAAGATCATTTTAGATTGAGATAAGTTATTTAGATCGAAATATTGGCAGATAATTACTAAGATATATAGAATTAAATATAGCTTATCTACCATAAATTACTAACAAATAGATAGATTAATTAAAAGAATAATATAGATAATTAAACAGCACTTATAATATTATTTAGATTAAAACTAAAATAATTAGGTAGAGATACTACTATTAATATAATTTGTAATAAATAATACAAAAAATATCTTAACTAGAGAAGTACTATACTTCGCTAATTTAGATAGATTTCTATAAATAATATAGACTTCCATATCATCAGAAGAAAGATCTAATGAAGTAATCTTATAGGCAATATATATATAATAGATATATAATATAATATCTAAAGATATACAGTGGGCAGAACAAAAAATAAAGTAATATTATAATATAAGGCGCGAGAATATATTAATCCTCAAAAAGGGAGAGAGAGTTTATCTTCTATAATAAATACCCAGTTCAAAAACTTTTAATATTAAGATAAAACAACCAAGTAACAAATTTAATTCAGTCAAATATAGACCATTCAGAATTATAAAGCAACTCAAACATAACAACTATTAATTTTAATTACTAATAAGAATATGCATACACTTAATATTTTATATATCATTGCTAGAACCCACACGAAATCTAGAAAATAGAAATGATAAAGCAGATGATAAAGAATATAAAGTAGAAAAAATTCTAGACTATAAATAAGAAAATAATTAGATATACTACTTAATCAAATAGAAAAGATACTTACTAGAAAATAACTTATAGGAACTAATCACAAATTTAAATTGCTATAACAAGATTTAGAAATATTAATAGACAATTAATTTAAAGAAGAAAAAGTAGTAAGCTAAGAAGAATCATCTAAGATTAAGCCACTAGAATTATTAGAAGTAAGTATTAATATAAGCAACTCTTGTTATTTCTATATTACCACTTATTTCACACGCTCTTTTGCTGCTTTTTATTCTTTCTTTTCTTCTAGTTTTTCTAGCTTTTTAATATCTTTTATATCTGTTTGAATAAATTAATTAGTATACTTCTATAATAATTTCTTTTACTTCTAAAGATATGAAAAATAAGCTATAATAATTAAGAGCTCTTATTAGGCCCTCTTCTTATTGGCCTCTAGTTTATCTTGGGCAGAAAGAAGCTTCTGCCAAGTACTATCAGATAAAGCCATATTAATATACTTGCATCGACTAAACCTCACACACTCGCTATACTTTAAGAAAATTTTAGATTTAATGCAAACTTGACCAAGAGATAAACACTATTAATATAAAAAAAATAGCTTAATGCTTAATTATTTAATTCGCTTAACTAGGTTATTCTTTTAAATATTTAATTTTAAAGATATGGTTAGCTCATTACTATAATATAAGTATTTTAAGAATTAAAAATATACCTATAGCACAGGAGGGAGACATAGACTATTTATTAAGTTATCAAGACGCCAGCCTTTAAAGGAGAGGATTATTAAAGAATCCAAGAAGTCACAGCCAATGAATTAGGCCCCTATGCACGGAAACTAATGAATAGTGGAACAAAGGATTATCCACGACTACTAGAGTTAGGGTAATATAGCGAAATATAGCAATGACATATTTCAATATATTAATTAAATATAGCCTAATATAATAATGCTATATTGTGACATGTTGATAATAGGATATATAAAGATACTTATTTACTATATATTTAGTTTTAGTCTATTGTCTTGAATTAACTATTTAACCTTGAGTATACTATTGCTTATAGATCTAGTTATACTAGGCTCTCTTATTTACTACTTAGACATCCTGTCCTTTCGATATCAGAATACCACCTAACCGCCGTTAAGTGAAGAGTTCTCTCAGATCTAGACGATTACGAATCATCGGATTACGACAATTTATATAAATATTAAGCTATATAGAAGATTTTTTCTATTTTAATTATATTAAGATTTTAATGCTMTATATTAATTATTATTATTTTATTTATTTAGTTTATTTTATTAATAATAATTCTTAAATYTTTATATAGTTTAATAAATTTTARTATATTTTAATATAATATTATTTAACTAAGATAGATCTAGATTTATAATAAAAAAAGCTATTATGTTAACTTTAAAATACATTAAAAATAAAATATTATTAGATAAAAAAGTATTACTATATTAAAAAAATATTACTTGAAGAAATAAAATTATCTAATATAATAGAAAAAATATTAACTAAAAATATTATAAGTAGTAAAACTCTAATAGCTTAAAAAATATAGTAAATAAGAAATAGAATTACTAAATTAAAAGCTATTTAAACTTTAAAATCTTAACTTAAAGTTAATAAGCTAATATTATTTAAAAAAGATTAAAAGAACTTATAATTTTTTTTAATATAAATATARTTTTATTTTATARCTAATATTTATCTAYTTATAAAARAAGTAGATAAAATTYTAAYTATTTAAAATAAATAAAATTCTAACTATTTCTATTTTT